>NC_142805.1:23825789-23873289 GCF_049724085.1 Artemia sp. Qi Xiang Cuo
TATTCCTGGAGCAGTACCTGTCAGACATTACTAAACTTTGCCCGGAAACAATTTGATTAATGATTGACAGCAAAGTGAGAAAAATACTGTTTTTCCATTCTCACTGACAAAAACCATGAAACATACATAAATTGCTGTTGACATCCATGAAAGTGAGAAAGTTCCTGTTTTTTCATTCTCACTGACAAAAACCATAAAACCATCCATAAATATGACAAAATTCCTGTTTTTCAAATTCTCACTGACAAAAACCATAAAACATCCAGTTTTTTCAAATTCTCACTGACAAAGTCCATAAAAACATACAAAAATGTGACAAAATTCCTGTTTTTCAAATTCTCACTGACAAAATCCATGAATTATGTAAAAAAAGTTATAGGTGGCAGCAGGGGTGCGTGATCGGAGTAGCACCTCCCTCTCTACTGGTATTCTCCCTCATATACCGAATAATTCTTGTTTAAAACTTGTTTTTCATTTAATCGGAAGTAAAGAACAACTAATTAAATTTAAATTGAACGAAAATATATAAAAGACGGTGCCATCATTGGCCCTTTAGCCCATCGATTCGGCTCCCTTTTTAGGCTGGCTTTAGATAATTTCAGAGACTCACTGCCTTTCCATGACGATAAATAAAAGTTCAAATAGAGATAAAATCCTTTTAATATTTCGGTCACATATGCAGTTTACTACTGATAACGGTCACTGCATTTGTGACCGAAATATTTAGTATTTTTTGTGAAATTTTATCACTGTTTGTGAAACATTGTCTATTAAAAGGATTTTATCCCTATTTGAACTTTTATTTAAAGCTAGCTGTAATATCCATCACGTAGTGTTCCAAATTAACTATTTAAAGAATGAGAAAGAATGGGTCAAAGGTAGCATGTTGTGTGCATTCCCTTATTTTTTTTCTTCTTTTTTTGTTCTCTTTAAATTGATCTTAAAATGAAAATTTTCCGTTCTTATTTCTGGAAAGGAAATATAATTGTCTCTCGTCGCCTTTAGCATGATTTTATTCAGAATTGTAAACCCGCTTAAATGATCCTTTTGACTCTCAGGGCACTGTAATATGAAATCTAAACTTTTGAGCAATGAGCTAGAGACTAAAAGCAGTGATGGTGCCCCTAACATATGAAATGATATTAACCTATAAACAGATATAATCTAACAGAAATAAAATCAATTGAAAATAAAGACCGATGTCTAAATTTAAACCTTATCGGAAATTATCCTACATACGAGGGGGGGGGACTAATTCCTTCTGCCCTTTAAGCCATCATGTTAGTTTTCTTTGGAGCTAGCTGTAATCTCCATGCAGTATCCCGTACTAACTCTTTAAAGAATGGGGAAGAATCGATCAAAGAAAGAATGCTGTTGTACATCCTGTGGTTTCTTTCCTCGACTTAAATCCATCCAAAAAATGGCAATTTTCTCTTTTGAAGATTAAACCATACATTAGTAGGAAAACTACAGTAGCTACGAAGATTGATGATTATACAGTGTCGGGGGTGGACAAGGGGATTGGAAAGCCATTTTAAACATCTTTTAGCTTCTATTTAAAGCTAGTTCTTTACAATGACATACAAAACTTGAAGTGTAAGGCTTAAAATGGTATAAAATCAACATAATTATTTTGAAAGATAGGACGGAATAACTAGTTTGTATTGTCAATTTAGGATTACAACTTCAGCTCTAAATACAAGCTTTGATATTAATAAAAATAGTAGGTTTTCAAAAAAGCTTGTAAGGTCAGGGCTCCCCGAGTCAAGCGTCTACTCTTGTAAGCCAAATTACAAACTGACTTTCTTGAGACAAAATTAACCTAAGACTTGGACAAACAAACTGAGTTCTAAATTTTCGCACTATTGTAATATGAAAATTTCAATGGGAGAGTTTTAAAATGCTTTTTCTAAAAATGTACAAGATAATCCTTTTAATTGGTAATTCAGTTTAAAGGATGCTATAGTTACGACCGGTGAATTAGTGATAAGCCAGGTGATCCTAATGTTTTATTAAACAATTTTTTTTTAACTGAGAGTAAGGAGTGACATTAAAACCTAAAACGAGCAGAAATTATTCCAGATATGAAAGGAGCTGTCCCCTCCTCAACGCATCGCTCTTTACGCTAAAGTTTTTTATTAAAAAAAAATAAAGTTGCGAGACAGCGACAAACTTTAGCATAAAGAGCGAGGTGTTGAGGAGGGGACATCCCCTTTCCTATACGGAATAATTTCTTTTCGTTTTAAGCTTTAATGTCACTCTTTACTTTCAGTTTAAAAAAAAAACTTAATTATTTATTTAATTTCTAATCGTTTTTGAATCAATGTAGCTTTGTTTTGGCTCACCGTACATGAATAATTAAAACGAAATGTGTATACTAATTTTACTTTTTTTTTTTTGGCTAAATGGCTTTCTCGAAATTTTGTTCTGACGTAACTTACAAATTAACTTACGTAGCGAACTTCTATATTCGTATGTTATTATTACGTTTATTAGGGGGTTTGCCCCCTAGTCAATGCTTCGTTCTTTACGCTAAAGCTCAAATTGTGTTCTAATTCTTTAATAATGACCCCTTAATCTCAAAGGTCGTTAATTAGAATAAATAACTCTGATGAAAGTACAAAAAAAACTTTAGCATAAAGAGCGAGGTAATGACTAGGGCACGAATCCAATCATATACGTAATAATTTCTGTTAGTTTTAAATTTTGATGCTGCTTCTTACTTATCCTTACTTTCAGTTGAAAAAATTGTTGTTTTTTTATTATTTAATTTCTGATCGTTTTTGTAAATAATGCCGGAAAATCCGGCGCCCCTTTCATAGCAATATCCCTTCCCCTATGAAAACTTCCTCCATGGAAAGATTCTTCCACGTAGCCTCCGGCCCCCCAACTACCTAAAAAAATCCCCCCTGAAAACTCTTGTATACTTCCCAATAAACAATAGTTATATGTAAATATTGGGCAAGGTTCATAACTTGCAGATCTTCCCCCGGGGACTGTTGGGGATGAAGTCATGCTTAAAGACATAGTTATTGAATTTTTCGACCATGATGAACAAAATGGCTATCTCAAAATTTTTATCAGGTGAGTTTGGGAAAAAATGAGCTTGGGAGGGGGCCTAGTTGCCTTCCATTTTTTGTCACTTAAAAAGGGCACTAGAACTTTTAATTTCCGTTCGACAGATCTCTCCGGCGATATTCTAGGACCACTGGTTCGATATGATCACCCCTGGGGAAGAAAACTAACAAAAAAAACAACAACAAATAAACACGCATCCGTGATCTTTCTTCTGGCAAAAAATAAAAAATTCCACAGTTTTGCAGATAGGAGCTTGAAACTTCTATAGGTGGATTTTCTGACACGCTGAATCTGATGGTGTCATTTTCATGAAAGTTCTATGACTTTTAGGAGGTTTTTCCCACTTTTTTTTAAAAATATGGCAAATTTTCTCAGGCTCTTAACTTTTGATGGGTAAGACCACAGTTCATATATTATCCAGTATGATCATTCTCTATCTCACCCATTATAAAAACCCGGACCGGGGTGCGAGTGCTCCAGAGAACAATTTGGCAGATATAAACATGTTAGACATGCTAGAAAGGTTAGTCTGTTTCCGACTGTTTCCATCAAAGTGCATTGAAACAAACAGAAATAAAGCTAATGCAGAAACA
Source organism: Artemia sp. Qi Xiang Cuo (assembly GCF_049724085.1). Classification (NCBI taxonomy): domain Eukaryota; kingdom Metazoa; phylum Arthropoda; class Branchiopoda; order Anostraca; family Artemiidae; genus Artemia; species Artemia sp. Qi Xiang Cuo. Next base: position 23,829,461 of record NC_142805.1, read on the forward strand.
AGCTAGACAAGCGAGACAAGCTAAGGCAGAAATAAGTGGGAGGAGCTTTTTGTTCACGAAGACCAGAAATGATCTGCGATAAGCTTACTGGTATATTCTGTCTACTGTGGGTAAGACTAAACTTGATGAAACTTATATATTTGAAATCAGCATAAAAATTTGATTCTTTTGATGCATCTGTTGGCATCAATATTCCATTCTTTAGAGTTTCGGTTACTATTGAGCCAGGTCCCTCCTTACCACGAACTGTTTGATATGAAAGGGGCTGTCCCCTCCTCAATGCCTCGCTCTTTACGCTCTAGCTTTTTATGGTTTTAAAAAATAGAGCTGGGAGAAAGATTCGAACTTTAGCGCAAAGATCGAGGCATTGAGGAGGGGATAGCCCCTTTAATATACGGCATAAACTCTGTTCGTTTAAAGATTTAATGTCACTCCTTACTTTCAGTTACAAAAAAAACTTGTTTTTTTTATTTAATTTCTGAACTTTTTTGAATTAATGTAGGTTTTGATTTTGGCTCAACGTACATGAATAATTAAAACTAAAATTGCATATCAATTTAATTTTTTTGGTTAAATGGCTTTCTTGAAAGTTGTTTAATTTTATTTACTAACGTTTTTATTAGTAATAAATATACGTAACTCACGAATTAACCAACGTAACGAGCTTCTATATTCGTATATTTTTGTTACGTATATTAGGGGGTTCACCCCCGAGTCAATACCTCGCTCTTTCCGCTAAAGTTCAAATTTTGTTCCTATTCTTTAAGAATGACCCTTTAATCACTAAGATCGTTAATTAGAATAAATAGCTATTATGAGAGTACTAAAAAAAATTAGCGTAAAAAGGGAGGTATTGACTAGCGGGCGAACCCTATCATATACGTAATAATTTCTGTTCGTTTTAACTTTTGATGTTGATCTTTACTTTTGGTTGAAAAACTTGTTTATTTTTATTTAATTTCTGTTCGTTTTTTTAAGTAATGCTGGGAAATCCGGTGCCCCCTTCATAGCAATGTTCCTTCCCCCATGATAACTTCCTCCAAGGAAAGATACTCCCACAAAACTTCCTACCCAGACAGCCCCCCCCCCACTACCAGAAAAAATCTCCCCTGAAATTGTCTGTATATTTCCCAATAACCAATACTATATGTAAACATTCAGCAAAGTTCAAAACTTACAGCCCTTCCCCCGGCGACTGTGGGGGGATTAATCATATTCAAAGGCATAGTTATTATATTTGTCGACCATGTTGAACAAATTACTATCTAAAAATTTTGATCGAGTGACTTTGGTAAAAAATGAGAGTGAGAGGGGGTCTAGTTGCCCTCCGTTTCTTGGTCACTTAAAAAGGGCACTTGAACTTTTAGTTTCCTTGTGAAAGAGCCTTCCCGCGATATTCTAGAACCACTGGGTCGATACGATCAACCCCGGGAAAAAAAACAAATAAACACGCGTCCATGATCTTTCTTCTGGCAAAAAAAAATACAAAAGTCCAAATTTTTGCGGATAGAAGCTTGAAACCTCTACTGTAGGGTTCTCTGATACGCTGAATCTGATGGTGTGATTTCCATTAAGGTTCTATGACTTTTAAGGTTTTTTTTTACCCATTTTTAGAAAATAAGACAAATTTTCTGAGGCACGTAACTATTGATGGGAGTAGTAAGCATGCATAAGGTTTCAATCCTGCTCCTGAGGCATGAACATTTGTTCAGTTTCAAAGGTACATGGCATACCACGGACATTCATCGGTATGAACGATACATGTTTTAGAAGACAGGTTTCTGAGGCAGCGCCTATTTTCTGGACTATTGCCTTTAGTCAAGACTAGTCTGCTTAGGAATGCGTCACTGGTAATTAAAGAATGGAATGCTACAGTCAGAATTGTTGCTATTTCGGCCAGTGTCGTTTATATTATTAGTGGTATCTAATAATGATAAAAAGTTATAATATTTGCGTAAACTAACTCAATTTGCGAAAAAGGTATAGCATTCGCATAACTATGCAGTGAATGATCTTAATTGGTGATTGAATAATAGGGGTGAAATATTTTTAATTGGGGTGTCTGAAGGTGGTAAAAAGGGTTAAACTGCTTACCAGTTAAGGTAAACCCGAAGGGGTCGCTAACTCATAGGCAATTTATTATAAAGTTAGAATAGCATCGTTAGCATCAATCTATGGAAATGATTAACGATGACAAGATGATATTGTGACTTGACCTATCTTTAATTCTTGGATGTGTTCTGTATAATACATAAGTACAATTTGAACAGTTTTGTCAACATAAAATGTGCTCTAACATTGTAGTATACTAAAAAGTTGATACTGATAGAGATATAGATGCCAAGAAAAGAATTTTAATGAAAAAATTCAGAGCAACCTTTAGAAACCCTTAGAAATTGAGTAGTGAGGTGATTATAGGTTTGAGGCATCAAGAATCGCAACCATCAATGACCCTAACCACCAAGGACCTAAACATCTAAAGGCCCTCTATCCCCAACCTCTAAGGAACCCCTCCCTTGAACTTTTTAGGCCCCTCCACCCATTTTTTGATATTTTTTTAAAGTTTTTTTTTACTTTTTTTACTATATATACATATATATATATATATATATATATATATATATATATATATATATATATATATATATATATATATATATATATATATATATATATATATATATATATATATATATATATATATATATATATATATATATATATATATATATATATATATATATATATATGTATATATATATACATATATATATATATGTATATATATATATATATATATATATATATATATATATATATATATATATATATATATATATATATATATATATATATATATATATATATATATATATATATATATATATATATATATATATATATATATATATATATATATATATATATATATATATATATATATATATATATATATATATATATATATATATTGCAGTTAAAGCATTTTGTAGCCTATGTATATGCATCATATTAACTTTTGCTGCAAAGCATAACTGTTCGTCAAACTCGAATTGGCTCAATAATATCATATATCTTGCGAAAATCTCATCCCATTCGAGGGTTAGCCGACCTAAAATTCCATGAAAAAAACAAACACATACAAGGAATGTGATTGAGATACCAACTTAATCGTCACCCTGATCACGTCCCTTGTATAGTTATTTCGCCTCTTCAAAATATTTCGTGTTTTTAATTTTAATTGGTAAATGGGTAAATTTTGAACATTTATTTAGCATTAAAATGATTTTCCTGTAACATTTTTGCTGTTTTCAGGATTCCATTTTTTAGAGTTTTACTTTTCATTGTCATGAGTATTTATGGCTCTTTACTTACTATTGGTTACCGTGAAGAGCTTTACATAGCACCTAGACTAAAGAAAATCTGGTAGCAGTTTTTGATCAAATAAGGTCACCAGATCAACGGCTAAAAGAACATTATTTTTGATTTTTCGATTAAACATCCTGCCAGAGGTGTTTCCTGCCAGTCAATCAGCTTCTTTAAATGTTTTCCGCTTGTCTTCTTGATGTCCTTTTGAACCCCTTTTATACCATCTCTATGAAAACTATCTCCTATTATTTATGTTCCAGTAAATATTCACTTCAATAACAATGAGAAGCTACTGTGAAGATACAATAATGAGAAATTTTTATAATTTTTTTTTTTTTTTTTTTAATTTTTTTTTTTACAGTTTACGAACGGATGTTGATGCAGTGCCTAGGTCAGTAAACCCATATCCCATGATAACACGATAATTGAAGGATGGATCTTTGTTTACTATTTTACATACTTTACTGCCGATATAATCCTGCCTAACATAAACCAAGAAGAAGAATAAGTTCTATTGCCATAGTCTGCACACGAAAATACTGCCCCGTTGGGGATAATACAGGCAGCAGTAAGGATGCTAGAACCAGAAGCGTAAGTACGTGGCTATAAACAAAAAGTTAAGAAAATATACTGCACAGGGAATTTCAATTCTTTTTATCATAATTATTATAGAATAGAACTTGGATTATGAAGAAAGATAATTTGAATGCAGTTAACCATGACCAACTGCCATAGCAAGATGAGAAGCTGAGCCAATGATTTTGATCATTTTTATGAGTTAAAACGTTTTTCAAACAGTGTGCATGTTTTTCTGTCTAGTCGAATTCATCCTATCCGTCCCTATCCCCCCCCCCAATAAATACCCCCGAAAGTGTATCCCAAAATAAGTCCATTCTGTGCTGTCAAAGCATCTTAAGCTTTTTCACTTATGTTCTTTTAGTTTTACAAGGCTCAAATAGTTATTGGTCTGATAATAACGAGGGTGATAACTGAGTAAATTCTTATATAAAAAGAAATTGCTGAAACGCGAATATTTTATGCAATGAAGTTTCTCTTAAAAATATTTATAAGAAATTATTCAAGTATAAGCAATGTATCCAACAGGGATAAAGGTTTTTCTTTACCAGAATTATTCAATTTGGTTGAACAATTATGGAAACAAGTCCTTGGGGGAAAGCCAACAGGGCTATTTTGTGTTCTGACAAAATAAAAATGGCACATGGTTTATAAAGTTATGGTGAAAAAAATAAATTTGCAATGTCTAAACTCTTATGGGGTCTTAAAAGATCATTTTTGGTTTAAGGTAAGAAACCAAAACACAGTGTACTTTCTAAACAAAGCAATTTGCATTTTTATATTTACATCAGGTTGTATCTCTAGTGCAAGCAGTAAACAAGTGATCCTGTTCAAGTCTTCATTCCATCAACATATTAAGGTCATTAGCGTCAATTCACAGAAACTAGAGGATAGGGTAAAAATATAATTTCCTAATTCTAGAGGTGGTTTATCCCCTCCCCCGAGATTACCAGGCTAATCTGGTATTTTGGTGATGCTTTAGTCATCTTACTTCTCTGAAAAAAAATATTTAATGCCTCCCTAACTATTTATATTGTTTAAACTTGTCTTTGTACTGTAGCCTTCTTTAGAAAGTTTTGTAAGATATAAACATTAAAAATGCATCGAATTTAAAAAACGCACTCAACTTTTGAGTCATAGCATCGAAATAGATGTCTTAAAGTTCTAAATTTGTTCAATTTCCGATCATTTGATTTGTACGTTTCAAACACCTGTTTTTTAGTGTCATTTTTTTATAGAGCACAGACACATTCTCTGGAAATTTCACCAAAGCTTTGGTCTTTTTTATTATAACCATGTAGAAAATCCAATACCCCTCCGCCCCCCCCCCATTTGAAATCTGTCCGTAAATTAAACTATAATGTTTTTGCTTCATTTGGGAAAAATTCGTACCTTGGTAATTTCTTTTCCTTTTTAAGTTTATTCATAGTATATGCTTTTAGAAACCCTTTATGGGTACAATTAGGAGCTACCCCATAGATTTTTTGAATAGATTTTAAATTATTTAAATTTCTTGTTATCAACAAAACTAATGGGGTTGGGGTTTTAATAAAGGGTTTTAGTAGAAGGCCTGAGCTTCATCTTTTTTATAATATTTGGTGTTGGCGCGTACACTATGAAGTGTGCAATAAATTTTAATATGCAAACCCAACTTTTGCAAAATACAGGTGAGTAGAGCCTTAACATCTTTTCAATCAATGATTTTATATAAAATTGAAAGTAAAGTTAAAATCCCTGCCTCTCAGAGATCTAACTTTTCCTTCATTTTTATTCCGGCTTCAGCCCCCATTATAATAATGATAGTGTAATCCCCGCCCTGGATAGGCGTGGTAAATTATTGGTAATTTCTTTTTATTTTTTACATTATGCATATGTCTTGAAAACATATCATGTATATAACTAAGAGTCAAGCTACTGCATAGCTTTTATTTGAATGTTTTAATTTTTAAATTATTGGTATGAAAAAAATCTAATCGGTATTGGTTTCAACAAAGGGTTGTAGTAGATACCGCTGTCATCACCTTTTTTGTCGATTTTTTTTTTACTGTGCTTGCAGTTGTGCTATTTTGCTAACTGCTACATTAAACTGCAAAATTTGCAATATATAAACCCGATTGATGCAAAATGCTGGTAAGCAGGTCCTATATAATCGCCCCATTACATGGTTTTTCTAAGCACTTGAAATTTAAAATTATAATTCTTGCTTCTCAGAGATCTAATGTTTCTTTGATTTTTAAGTTTGGTAGGAAAAGTGATTTGGATAAGAGCTATATGTTTCGCTCCTAATAAAACACAGTTGTAGTGTAATCCACTCATTTAGTTTTGATTCATATTTGAAACAGATTTATAAGGATTGAAAGATAAGCCCCCAAACCAAAATTTTAATGCTTGTAGCCAGGGTAATATGGTCACTGACAAGGGCAGGGGCGTCACTAAGGTAGGTGGGGAGGTTTGAGGACTTCTCCCTAAAGGACCTCAGAAAGAACTTTTGTCCTTTCTAGACAAGTCGCTATCCTTGGGCGCAAAGTCAAGCTTCCGGGAGGGATTTCATCGGGCGAAGCCCGACAAAACTTACTACTTCATGTGCGTGAAGTTGACAGAAACCTATTGACCCCCTTAAGAACGACTAGTGGAGCAGAGCCCTTCAAAACTTATTATTTTGGTTGTCCAATGTAATGTCGTAAAAGACTTTCGTTGGGCGAACAAAAAAAAAGATTACTGCTTCATCCGCGCAAAGTTGACGGAAACGAATTGCCCCTTTAGAAAACGACTTGTTGAGCCGAGCCCTACAAACCTTAATATATAGTTGGTCCAATCTAATGTTACTAAAGAGTTCCGTCGGGCAAAGAACTACGAAAATTACTGCTTTATCTGCGCGAAGTAAACCCGAACTTAATATTTTTTCGGTCCATTAATATGTTGTAAAATACTTCTGTCGGGAAAAGACAACTAAATTGACTGCTCCATCTGCGAAAAAGTTTACAGAAATCGATTTGCTACATAGAAAGCAACCTGTCGGGAGGAGCCTTGCAAAACTTGATATTTTTCAACGGGTCGTTTAACCGGGACAATTCTGGTGTCTCTACTGAAAAAAAAAACTTGTTAGGAAATATTGTTGTTTCTTTCCAAAATATCGGAAACAGCTGACATATTTTGCTAATACATGAGCCCATTGAACTGCAAGGTTATACTAAGCTTATTCAGAACTGGACCTCTTTTGCTTATTCTCAAAAGCCCTATAACAAACCATATAACCAAGGGTTTAAAGAATTAAATCTGCAAGGGAAAAAAACAATTTTTAATTCTAAATTCGAAAATTTTGTTGCTTTGCGACATTATACTTAATTTAAGACTTTATTTAAAAAAAAAAAAAAAAAAAAAAAGAAGGCAGGAAGCCCGAAAACGTGGGTTGTACTGCAACTCCAAAAGACAATTTTGTAATACATACACTATACACACGTTGAAATAAATTCAAACCTTTCCGGTTTGTCAAGAGTGAGGAAAGTTTACAGGGAATCAAGTTTCTTAATGATCTAGGAATTGCAACTTGAATTAGTAAGATTCTGCATTTGAACCAAAGTATAAACACATACTGACAAGTACTGACAAAACTCTCCAAAAGTGACACCGCGTACCTCAGCGCCTCTAGAGGGTAAATGTTGTACTACTTAATTGCTCCGAGGCAATAAATTAAATTTAATACAGCTTTTACGGAACAAGTATAATCACCTACGGAACTTGTGAGTTATCCGCCAGGTTCGCATAGGTATGGAATCGTCTCCGGAGACGCGGACAAAGGGTCACTTTTTTTGTGTGGAGAGGATAGGTTTTGTCAGTACTTGTCAGTATGTGTTTATACTTTGATTTGCACCTAAGAGGATGCTTGGAGCACAAGTATATTTGTTTAGATCATCAGGACATGAAATGTTTGCAGAACAAAGGAACAGATACAGAACTAGAATAAAGCTTGTGCGTGAAGTATGTTTCAAAGAAAGAAACATGAAAGGTATTACTAATTTGAATCTGATTATCGAGCTATTCGCATTCTAAAGCATCATAATGAGGAAATGAGTAAACTTCACGAGCGAACTTCCTCTCGAACAGCAAGATAGCTTAGTGCAATTTGAGTCAACGGAAAGCTTAGAGTCTGTCTTCAGTGGTGCCTCTTGTTTTAGTGCTTCGCAGTCACAGCCACTTTGCATCTAGCATCCTGAGACTGCTAAAGATGTTTCTCACAAAAGTTCAGCAGATGTCCTAGTTGCAAGTACATAATTTGATAGGATTGTCTCCCAAAGTCTGGGCACAATCTTACTTTTAAGGGAAGATTTTATCAACTAGCGTCAGTTTGTTTAAGGCTAATAAACTTTAAAAAATTGAATTTAAACACTTACTAATTTTTTATGGATAAATGAGGAAATAATAATAAGATTAGAGATAATTAAAAATCTATCCTTAATTTTTAATTATAACTGATAAAAAGATGAGTTATCCTGAAGGGCGGTGAACATTTCCTTTTAAAATGCAAACTTTTGTATTTTTACCTAATTTAATTTTGTTTTTGTGAGTTAGAGGATAGAGCCAAAATAAATTAATTGCGACTGTTAAAACAGAGCTAGTTCAAAGATTGTAGCAGAAGTTATAGAAGCTGACTTCTTTGGCATCTTTGCAGACGAAATACCCGCTGCCAGCCATGAAGAGTGTTTAACTGTAGGTGTACGGTACATTGATAGAGAGGGGGCTGCTAAAGTCCGTTTACTCGTCATTGTCGATTCTGAGTCCAAGAAAGGAGCCAATATAGCAGAAGATATTCTAAGACTTTTGCAAAACGCTTGTATCAATGAAGAAAAACTGGCATTTCAATGCTACGATTCTACAAGTAAAATGAGTGGGTGTTTCGATGGAACACAAGTTCACATTTCCCAGAATTTAGGAAGAAATATTCAATACATAAAATTCCTAGTCTAGAGAGGAAACATTATCGTTCCTTTTGTAGAGATTTGCAGGACACTTTTGCAGAGATTTGCAAAAGCACTGGAAGTATATATAAGTTTACCGATTTGTTCTCTCTAGCGAAAAAGAACAGATGAGGTTTGCCTTTAGTTTACAGAGCATTCACTTTTGCAGAAACTACTGCAGTAACATTGGACGAAGGTGAACGAATATTTAGCAAGATCAAAATCGTCGAGAACAGATTGAGATCAACTATGGGACACGATTGACTTGACCTTCTCATGCTCATGGTGTCAGAAAAAGACCTACTGGAAAAAAATTACCTCAACCAACTTGTAGAAAAGTCGAAAGTTAAAAAACTGCGCAGCCTTTAAATTTAGCTTATTTTCTTTGCCTTGATTTTTCTTTTATAGCTGAGTTTGTCTCTACAATATATGACAATTTTCTGCAACTAATAAACATTTTTTTAACACCTAAAAAATGAAATAACAAAAATCGATTGTCATCGTCACCTGCCCAAATTCCTTGGCACATTTTGGACGTCAAAAACGCCCGCGGACAAGGGTGTCAAATATACCAAACGAGGGTGCTGCCAAAGGCTAATGGAGATATGTTAGATACTGTCTAGATGGTTGTCTAAGGATGCTGAAACTAATTTTTTTTTTCTTTGATACCCAAGTCAGGCCTTTTTGGATCTAAAGTCAGCCGAGAAGCCTCCTAATTTTGGTATCCAAGAAATTTAAAAATTTCTAAAAGCCGGAATTATTGACTCCTAGTGTCGGTGCCTGATTCGTAATGTGTGCAAAATACTTTTGGGGCTGTTATCTGCTAAAATCGTTAAGCTAGAGAAGCAGAATGTAATAGTGAACAAAAAGTATAAAGGGACAACATTTTCATTGATTAATAGCCTTCATCCCTTCGCACTGAGAATCAAATATTAAGTCATAAGAATTAAAACGTTTAATTTCGCCAGAATATATCATTGTCTAGTCAGCCTTATATTCAAGGAGATAATATGAACAAGCTGTTATATAAACTCTAGATGTCTTTGGCTCTGGGTTCTGAAATTATAAGTTGATATTCCGCGTTTGGATCGAAAGGGGCACCGACCTGGGTATTTTTGGCCGTATTTTAGTGAAAACCGTCTAAGGATATTCTGATGTACTCATTTGGATAGTAGCGTGTCAAACAGTGAGCACTAATAAGAATATGGCTCTCACTTTTGAGGGCTATTATGAATGAATGGTTAGGTTAAGTGTATAGAAGAAAGATGATAGGCTGGTAAAAACGTACTATTCAAAATTCTAGCTGGGGCAAAAAGACCAAAATGTCCTCGGCTGGGGCCAGAATTGGTAAAAAGAAAGGATTAAGGAAAAAACAGCTTAAGATAATGAGGGTTTGACCAAGTTCTGGTGGAGGAGAAACATAGATAGTAGATGTAGTCTCAGGAGGTAAGATGTTGCGAATATTTGTTAGCCAGTAGCAGTAAAAATATGCTATGTGTATGACAAAGGCAATATAGTATACTTAGGGACTAATCATCAATTCTCATTCCTGAACATTTTAAACCTGATTTGAATTTTCTGCTATAGATTGGAATAGCTTATTCCTTAATTTATCACCTCAGGCATGATCAAGGTTTTGTCTTGTAACGTTCCATTTACTCTATCTTTCTTCTGTTTGACGTCATTTGTCTGCCCATAACAGAGGAACTATTCTTACTTTAACGTTTGTAAAGTATTTGTTATGTTTTTTCTAATGGAAAAGTAATGGAGCCATTAAGAGAGAGTATTGTTCTATAGACCCATTTCCCGTTGTTAATAAAAGAAAAAAACAGGTTTCAGTAGAGCATAAATAATGTTAGTTTTGGGGATGTTTTGTGTTAGCATTTCGGCATTAGCAGTTTCGGTTATTAATTTCGTCATTTTTTGCGTTTTGTTGTTGCTTGTGTGATCAAAGTTGCTTGTATTCTGTCGTGTGGCTTGTATTCTGTCGTGTGGCTTGTATTCTGTCGTGTGGCTTGTATTCTGTCGTGTGGCTTGTATTCTGTCGTGTCCACTCAAAAGCTCCTCTCGAAATCTTCCTTGACCAGACAAAGCTAAGTTCCAGCTACTACTATTTCCAAACACTAATTGAAGCAACAAGTCACCTGGGGAAGAAACAGACCACACTCTGCCTTCATCTTGATCTATTCAAAGCTCCACTATTTACTTCCTCAAATCAAGCTCCAATTCCTGTAAATCCTTTCTCAAGACCTATCCGAGGACTATATTTTCTTCTCATTTTGCCCAAGATAACTGGCAAAAAAAAATAAATCTGGCGCTGTACCATTCTTTGTCAGTAAACCATGGCCTAGCCAACCTAGCACTTCTTAGTCATAGCAAGTGGAATTGAACAACATTTTTGTACTGGTCAATATTTAAAATACAGTTAGTAATACGAGTGCTACCACTACTACTGTTGCTTCTACTACTACTACTTACAGCTCACTGCAGGACCAAGCCGTCTTAGGCCAAGACAGCAACGCACGCTGCTCCTCCATCCCAATCTTTTCAAAGCCTTCCTCTTTGCATCCTCCCGAGAAGTTCTCATTTCCTTTAAGTTTTTCCTTACGAGACCCTCCCACCCCAACCGCGGACGCCTTGATTTCTATTTAGCCCTAGATGGTTGGCCAAAAAGGACAATCTTTTGCAATCTGTCATCCTTTATCTGCAGAATGTGCCGTTGCCATCTCAACCTTTCTTAGCCCTAGAAAGTGGTATTGAACCACACTTTTCGTACAGCATACTATTAGAAATACGGTGAGTGAGCCGTATACCCGAAACAATCCGTATACAATTTCTCTGGAAAACATCTAGCAAATCTTCATCCCATTTTCAGAGCGCCATTGCTTTAGAGCCACATTTAACCACTGTCATCACTGCAGCTTCTAATATTCTAATCCTGGTTTGCAGACTTACCTTCCTTTTCTTCCAAACTTTTTTCTACTGTGAAAAAATACCCTGAGCCTTGGCTATTCTACTTTTAACATCTTCACTGCTCCCACCGTCTTTACTAATGATACTACCAAGGTAAGTGAAGCTGTAAAACTGATCAATCTTTTCTTTACCCAACGTCACCTAAATATCTTCACTTATTCCTAGCCTTAGCGACATGGTCTTCTTCCCATTAATTTGTAAATATATTCAAGTACCCTGAACTCACAAAACCTCTAAAAGTTCATTCATTTTGCTCACACTTTCATCTAGGATGCTTAAACCGTCAGCATAATCTAGGTCTAGGAAAGTTTTTCTTTCCCATTTGAATCCGTGTTCTCCCATTGCCTTTCCTCTGCTTTTTAGGACCAAGTTCCTCAAAATGATCCATTTAAATGGGGATAGAATGCAACCCTGCTTAACCTTGATTTAATACAAAACCCACTAATAACCTGATTTCCTATCTTAACTGCAGCAGTGTTATTCTCGAACATAGCCAAAGAGTTTATATGTTCAAATTTTCCCTCATTACTGTTTGACCCTGTTTGGACCAAAATTTAATTTTCTCAGATGCATAGCGAGAGAATTCTGCAATCTGCTGTGATGCAACAATTTTGTTAATACGGACTCTAAATCCTTAAAGTTACGTTCAAAAGACTATTTTTCAAATCCCCCACGACCGTTTACTAAACATAATCACCTCTGAGAAACATTCAAACAAATTTTCAAAGTTATCTGGCTCCTTTATATATAGAATAAATGAAAAAAAGTCCTTTTGACCGAAAAGAAAGATTGACATTAGAACTTAAACGAACAAAAATTATCATGTATATTAGGGGGCTGCCGCCACAGCTAACTTTCCACTCTTTACATTGAAGTTCAACCATTGGATTCCTGAAAGCATTGTAAAGTGAAACAGATATAGCCAATGGAGAATTAGAAGTGTTTTACTAACTGATTACCTTTCACAAAATTTACAATGAAAGTCTAAACCAAATTTTAAACCCAATTTGAATAAGTCACCCGTTTTACGCTTAGCGCATTGTAATTAAAAAAATGTAATTTTTACATTAATGCTTTTGTGTTAGAGCACTCATTCTCAAATCATTAAGAAAAAAGTTAATTCTACTGCAAAAAGTGACGAGTTGAGGGTGCAGAATTCCTTTAATATGTAGAAGAATTTCTAATCAGTTTAAATCTAAATTTTACTCTTTTGCATCCATTTAAAATACTTCTATACCTCAACTTAATCCCTTCTCGTTTTCTGTTCCCACCCCTTTAGCTCTCCAGTCCTTGTGCTAGTACTTAAACTTTGCAGATAATTGTTTTTGTAATTTCCCCAAAACGGTGACTTTTCTAAATACGAGATACGCTGTCAGTCCAATCAAACTCCCACATGTACCGTTTTAGTTTAACTTTAAAAATTAAAACTATCCCGTTTTTCTCAAAAAGTGACTGTTTTCTCAAAAAGTGTTTTCTCAAAGAAACTATTTTCTCAAAAATTGAGGAGCTGTTACTTCTCTCAACAACTCTTTGGCACACTCAGTTGAAATATATTCCTAAAACTTTAGGAAGAACATGGGTTAAATCCTTTTACATGCAAATCTGAAAAATTTGTCGTGAAAAGTTGAAAAATTTGTGCCTAAGATTTTCTCATTTGAGACCTCAGGTGTCTGCCCCCTCCTCCATCAGGGCCTCTTCTAATAGTTTATCCTTATCCCAAAGCTTACTTGTAAAAACTCCCAAGGTTTGAAGAATCCGAATACATTTAATAATATTAATCTATTAAGTGCTTTACGCTATTTTGACTGATTGTCACAATTTTTTAAAAATGACTCTTGAAACACAAGGGCCGTTTAATTAAAACAAAAAGCTTTTCTAAGAATAAAAAACCTTAGCGTGAAGATCCAGGTATTAAGGTGGGAGTAACCCCCTCCTATACGGAATAATTACTGTTCGTTTTAAGTTTTAATGTTGCTCCTTACTTTCGATCGAAAAAACTTGTTTTTTTATTTATTTAACCAGGGTAATGAACGGTTTGTAAGGATGTATGGCTATTTGAAAAATTAATTTTTCATCAATGTTTAGGAAGCGTTTGAGTAATGCGTTACAGGAAATTCAACGGATGGATTTAAAGAAATATATAAAATAATAAATTATATTTATTGGCGTATTAACACATATTTAATCCTATAATTATCGTCGTAATTGAAAATCATCAAATAAAAAGTTAGGGTAATTTAAAACAAACGAAGGGCTTGAAGGTAAGGAAACACTGGGTCTTCGTCTTTCTTTCTGTTTTATTTGAGAATTCCACCCGTTAGGGAGATCGAGATTACCACTTATTATTTTGGAGGACTCCTCGAATGCTCCCTCAGGTACGCCATAATAGGGAGATAAATCGCATTTACTTCTTCCTGATTCTAGTAGTCGCCTTTTAATGGATCGTTTCCGTGCTAGAAGCACTTTAGAAAAACTAGAGCTTCTCTGATTAGTATTACGTCTTAAGGAGTTATCGACTTTCTGAAAATCATCACAATCTTCATTTTTCATTGAATATGTCTCAAATTTCAGTTCTTTTCTCGCTTGACTGAAACGAATTGGATGAGCAATCTGGTTTGACGGATGGAAAAACGAACGACTTCTTGAACACGGTGATCGTTTTTCCTCTTTTCCGGTTTGTGATTCCCGTACAGGGCATATTGGAGATTTCCATTTTGTCACTACTGCTTGATTGGAATGTAGTACTTCACACCGACTAGAACCATCTGGTAAAGCATGCACAAGAACACATTCCCCTTGTAAATCACGATTTCGCAAATTCTGCATAGCTGGTGAGCGATAAGAGGGGTAGCGAGATGTTTTTATACAACAACAGATAACTCGAACTGCCTCTGTCCGAGCTAATTCATTTCTATACACGTAAATAAATGGACTAAACACGGAATTTAAAAATGCAGCAGCATAAATTGTTGTTCGAAATAACTTTGATATGTGAATGTGCACAATCTGTGTTTCCAATAAACACGTGGCGAAATATGGAAAATAACAAAGCACAAAAGACGATATCACAATAGCTGAAGTTCTTATAGCTTTACTTTCCTCGCGTGTAAATAAAGAAAATGTAACATTTAAGTCCCATCTTTTTCTTAGCTTCCGTTTCATTCCACTGGGAGTCATTATCCCCTGTGTTGAACAGGCATCTAGATCAGGCACTTGGAAACTTATAATTTCTGCTGGATTTGAACTAACACTATGTCTTCTAGTTCGTGCATTATTTTTCTTTGCCGCTTTATACATTTTATAATAAAGACAACACAGCAAAATTAGAGGTAACAAAAAACCTGCATTGGTAAGAACCATCCCGAAGCAAAAACTCAGGATTCCAGAGGTACTCCAAGAGCTGACTGGTACATTTGGAATTTTTATCCAGCTTTTTGTTTCTGCTTCTGGAGAAATGTTGAGGTACCCCATGAATGCAGGGATGCTCAATATTGTTGATGCCATCCAAGCAGATAAGATCATAAGGAAACTTCTTTTTCTTGTGATTGTCATACTGTAGTGAAGAGGACTTGTGACCGCGAAATAACGATCTAAGGAAATAAGAAGAATAGAAAAAACACTGGTAACGATAGTTAATGAAGTCATTCCTGAGAGACCTTCTTTCCATAGCACTGGGGAATCGGGATAAAGCAGATCTACAAGATAGCCAGGTGTAACAAAAGCTGAGACAACAATATTGGCAAAAACCAAGCTAATGATGAATCTGAAAAAAATAAGGCCTGGTCATTATTTTACATATATTAAAATTATGACTGTATACGCTTATACAAATATACCTATCTTGAAACGTGCACAAATATCTATTTTAAGGAGGGGGAAGGTGGGAAATCAAATTTTTGACAGTAAGTGGAATAACCATCTGAAAAAATATAGAAAATTATAGAAAGAACTGTAAAATTCTTATTATATCATGGCACCAGAGCCGACGATCCCCATTATTCTATCTCTGTAGACGTGTTTGCACACAAGTATTTTCAATTATAGTCTAGATGGATTCAATTATAGTCTAGATTTCAATTATAGTCTAGAAGTCAATTATAGTCTAGATTTCAATTATAGTCTACATTTCAATTATAGTCTAGATGAATAAAATATATAATTTTTATGCTGATTATTTGGTCTCTTTTTGTGAAAATTCTTAATCTAGTTTTTAATATTTGGACAAATTTAGGCCTATATCAAGTTATTTCTTTA
This sequence comes from Artemia sp. Qi Xiang Cuo, assembly GCF_049724085.1. Lineage (NCBI taxonomy): Eukaryota > Metazoa > Arthropoda > Branchiopoda > Anostraca > Artemiidae > Artemia > Artemia sp. Qi Xiang Cuo. Next base: position 23,845,588 of record NC_142805.1, read on the forward strand.
ATTTGTTTCATTAACATAGACATAGTCACTAATATTAATAGCAAGAAACAATTAAAATAATTTCTAATTTCCACATGAAGCTAAGAGAGGAAAGGAAATAATAAAAGAAAAAGAAAATAAAAAAAGGTGATAAATCACCAGTATCACCTTTATAAGTGGTTTAAGTCATAAGGCGTTATTCTTTGTACCATAAAGTCTTAAAAGCTAAATTTGTTCGAATAAATCCGTTTCATAAAAATGAAAACTTTTAGGAAAAGGATTTATCCTTTTTATAAAATTAGATAATATCCTATTTTAAAATAATGAGAGTTATCAAGGATAATCAGAATTATCCTCTTTAAAAGATAAGATAAAGAATTTCTTGATGAGTAGGGATGGGGGGGGGGGGGTGGGGTTCTATTTTCTGTGAGTACTGGTTCGCGGTTCCCAGGAGGTTTATTTTTCATTTATTTATAAAATTGCATTTTTCTATTCTTTTTTTTCCCAATATATATGTAGTAAGTGAGTAAAATACTGAGTCCTGCTATAATTTAATCTGTATAGATTTTCAGGTGGTAGATCTGTTTTATATGATTTTTTTTTTGAATACTGGTCGTTAATTAAAAATGAATTTCTCTCTCTCTCATACATCTCTTTCATGTGGTATGAAACAGATGTATCAAATCGTTGACATATCTGTTTCATGCGGTATGAAGGAACCTTCTATTCATATCAAATCCCCTGATTATGATTATACCAGATAAATGTTCTTCCTAGGGGTGGTTGACCCTTAAAAATGACCTCAAAGATTAAGAAGTGCTGTCTAGCGAGTTTTGTTTGCACTTTTGTCAAATTCACAGTGCTATCTTCTCAACGGTCATGCAAGGCTTAAACTTTCAAGAAGAAGACAGTATTGATAACAAATTAAGTAACCTGCCCCCCACCCACCCAATTATTTCCCCAAACGTATCCAATAAATTTTGAGATAGCCATTTTGTTCAACATAGTTGAAAGATCCAATAATTGTGTCTTTGGTGATATCATCCCCAAAAGCCCTCAGGGCAAGAGCTATAAGTTATACTAGTTGCGCATTGTTAACATATAAGGTTCTATGGCAGGGGTGGTCGTATTCAGAAGATGCTCGTTCGATTGAAAATCAGAAATTTTAGTGCCCTTTTTAGGAGTTAAAAGTGACCGGAAGGCCACTAGCCACCTCCCCCCCCCACGCAACACCCTCTTTTCTCCAGATGCATCCGATCAAAAAATTTAAATTGCCTTTTTGGTTAATATAGTCCAAAGAGCATTAATGCCTCTGGTTTTGACACAAACCCCTAGAGTCTGGGGACAAGGGTTTTAAGTTAAGGCCCGGAAGCAAATAAATTTTTTATAGACGGGGGGGGGGGTCGTATAAACTTCGGAGGAGGCTTATTTGTTTGCAAATTGACATAGGGGTGGTCTTATAAACTTTGGAGGGTGGTGATTGGAAATCGTATGAACCGTATCAAGATGATGCTTCCGTATCAAGTTAAAACTTCTTAAGCACCACGAGGGGAAGCTTTTTTACTAAATAAAGTTTTTTTAGTACTCTTAGAAAAGGTTATGATCCTAATTACACTGCCCTTGTGTTTCAGGAATTGTTGTCAAGGAATTGAGACAAAAGGTGTAACTTCAGCGTATAGAGCAGGATATTACGGAGGGAGCAACCCCCCCCCCGCATATACAGAATAATTTCTGTTCATTTTAAGTTTTAATGTTGCTCCTTACTTCCAATAGGAAAACTTAGTTCTAATTGTTTTCCAAATAATCCCAATAAATCCACCCCCTCTGTGGAAAATCCTCAACCCCTAAAAATTCCTTCATAAATAGTTCATTATATGTAAAAATTTTCTCCCGGAAACATAATTTACACTTTACTGAAAAAACAACAACAAACGAATGTGGATTGACGGTTTAATAAACCTATATTGATATTTATTCCTTAAAGTCTTAATAATTTTTGATTTATTAAGAGAGTGAAAACCGTTACAATTTATTTTGTTTTCAGTAAAGTGCAAACTATATTCTGGTCTTCAGCAGTCATAGGGGGCTTCAGCCCTACTCATGTTAATTTTTGCTCGTTTTGAGTTTGACTTGGTTATTTATTGTAATTTCTGTTCATTTTGAGTTTCATTTATTTTATTGATGGGGGTTTGTGGTAGTTTTACGCTTAGAAAATTATTTGACTTTATTTCTGCTCATTTTTGGTTTAATATAGCTCTTTACTTTTCTTTGAAAATCGTGGAAAAGTTTTTTTTTTATAAACTAACCTATTCAAACGCAAATAAATAAATACTTTCTTTCATGTAATGTTGCGATGAGAATATTTAACTTCTCCCCCTTTTTTAGACTCATATTTAATTTTCGTATGAAAATACTTTGAGAACAATTATCATCCCTTAAAAAATGTACCCTCCAAATATACATTAGATAAGGGTCTAAAATATCAAAACTTATTTACAGGTCAACATTTCAATGGATCTTAAGGCACGTTCTTCGAAAAGCTTTTTACTATACGGATATTCCCCATGGACACCGACAGATGGACAAGGGGAATAATACCCCTGGGAGACAAGAAGACATTAAAAACATATGCTTAGATAGAAAAGCAAGAAATATTCCCATTTAAAACCCATTTAAATCCTTTGGTGTAATCAAAGTTCCTGGTATTACTTACCGATAATCCCACAAAAACCTCTTGGTGGTACACCCCTCCCAGTTTTTGAGCCGATAAGCATTCGAAAGTGATATTCTGTTTTACAACCAAAAAAAAATTCTATAGTTTGAACACTACTGCCACAGACCCAAATTACAGATATAGGTCAAAAATATCCCCACGAATCATGGGGAACTAAAGAATTCTTTCTAACACTCCCCACCCCCATCCTAAAAAAAAGTCTTTCCGTATTAGTCGGAAGGCTCCCGGAGATTTGGGAAATTTTGGCACAAAATACACTTTCTGAGGTTAAAGCACATTCTCCCACTTACACAAAGACCCGCCAGCCTTTCTCCGTAACGATTCATCCACAATTATAGACCGCTGTGCATAATTTACCAAGCCTCAAATGAATCAGCTTAGCTAAATGAAGCTTTAAAATAAATATCTGTATGAACCGCTTATTTTGGATTCACTGCGTGCATTTTTATCAATAAATTCCCCATCGGGCGGCATTGCTGCCTCTGAGACTGGAAACCCAAATATATATATTTTTTTCATAGTTTCAAATCAATTGGCTATCTGTAAATTTTCAATCTATGGCTTTTTGACACATTTTGGGCCAAAATCATCGGTTCGCATCGTAAAATAGCAGAAAATGCCACTTTGCTCAGGCAAAATCTTCTTCGGTATTTAATAAAGTCCCTTGCACTTTTAATTGCTATTGTACCTTCAAAGATCATTGGTTCGAATTGGACATCAAGTATTTTGCAGTAGGCATCAAGACATGGCAAGACATGGCTAAAAGCCAAGACAGATTGTCCGAGTAATTGAGAGGCAAAAATGTTTAAATGGCACGGGTAAATGGTAGGAGTAAGTATGACTCTCTTTTGGACAGGTACTTGTGTCTTAGGTTTTGGAAAGGAACGCCTGCCTAGAGTCTCAGGCAGGTTGACCAAAAATTTAAAATTGACATAGGACCATTAGCTTGCCTGGAATGAAGGGCACACAAGGCACGCCCACCTATGGTCTTAGGTAGGTTGACCAAGAATTTAGAATTGATACAGGACCATTAATTTGCTCGGAATAACAGGCAAACAATTGTTTAAAGCCATATTCATCTTCCGAATAGTACCTACTCATTGCCTAAGCTCAGCCCCGCGTTAAGAGCAAATTTTTAATTTTTTTAATTTTTGGGTCACTCACTTGTCGAGTGAGCAGTCGAGAGAGCAGTCGAATGTCAAAAGCCTCGTCTATCGTCGGAAGGCTCAACGCTCTCTAGAGAACGCCGCACGCATCTAGGCACACGATGATGCGAATTTATAACGCATCCGTAAGCTCTGTCCTGCTCTATGCAGCAGAAACATGGCCCTTAAGTCAACAACCCTCAGTATGATAGATGTCTGCCAGACGAAACAGCTTCGTCGGATTGAAGGACTTCGGTGGGATGATTTTGTGAGCAACGCAAGGTAACTTACGCTCACCTCCCAAGTGTCATTCTCCATCCAAATAGCATAACCACTCTCAGGTGGCTCGGACACCTCCTACGTGTGCCGACGAAAATCCCAACCCGAATAATCTATGATTTCGACCCAAAAGGTCATGACTCGTCCCTCCCGAGGGGCAGACCCCGGACCAGGTCGAAGGATAGTCTCAATAAATTCCAAGAGATAGCTAACATTGCTGTCGACGAGGCCCCAATCTTAGCACCAAACCAGTCAGCCTGGAGGAGCAGAGTTTTGACGCTCTCTACGCCACCCCCAACGCGGCAGGAGCCCTAAGTCAACTCAATCAAAGACAATGGATAGTTGGGCAAAGTTGTCGACCGAAATATTTGAATTTTTGTCTCTTTTTTCACTTACTGTGTTTTACCTCTTTTTTCAGCATGCAAAAAATGTTTTTTTACTTTGAACGTAACTACTAATTACTAATATTAAAATAATGGTGTTTAATAACAATTGATTTTATGAATTCTTCCTTTCATTGTTTTTGCAATTTAAAATTAAAAACTTTTACAAAGGTCAAAATGTCAAACGGTGTTAAAACGGCGGAAAAAATTTACACTTTGCTAAATTACCCGAAGATCTAATAAAATGAAGGGACCAGGGAAATTTTGCTTATACCACTTTGCTACAAATACACAGATCAACAGCTATTATGTCTCTGCTATTTATTCGCATTGGCATAAAACTGCTCAAGAGAAGCAGAGAGAGCCCAAAAATATTTTATCCCTCTGGCCATCTTGAACCTATTGAGAAGTACTGATTGAAGAATTTGCTAGTTTGTGTGCACTTTAGTTATTGATCACATCAATAGCCTTTTCGTACTTTGATCTAGTCTCTCTTATCTAGAATATTTCCAAATATTTCCACGCCAATAGAAGCAGTCTCAAAAGCAAATAGGCCCCAAATGAATAGAAGGGAAAATCCCCATGGAGTTTTGTAACAATAGAAAAAACCTATAACATGATTAAGTCATCAGTTGACTGTAGAAATCTCTTTGGTTCAGAGGATTAATTCCGACAAACCAAGATGTGTTTTTTTTTATTCTTGTCTTGAGTGTAGTACTTAATTAGTACTTAATAGTACTTAGTTACTTAATTAGTAAGCTGACTAATTAAGTCAGAAATTTATAAAATATTAAGACGTAAATTCAAATTACAAAGTTTTGAAATTGCCATCTTTTACTAAGATTGGACTTTGAAAAAAAAAAATATAAAAGAATCACACATCCTGTGTTCCAGGATAGGTGTGGCTTTTGGAAGAAAATTGTGAAATGCCAAAATCTCTTCTTAGCTCAGGCGTGGCCGGATACATGTGGTAAGGCTTATCTATATAAGCAATTTTTGATTGCAACTGTTGCTTTTTGTCTCTTGAAACAGGTTTGACTGCTGGTCTTTATCAAACTTAAGGATTGGTTGATAATTGTAAGTGTCCGTAATTTCTTATAGTTTTAAATAATATCTTGTATTCTTTTAATCTGTGGAACAAAATTTCCGTTATCGAAATTGTTTAACACTCGGATCTTGTACCGTTCTTGTTGAGTTAATTATAAGTAATCACTAAATTATCCTGGAATTCACATACTTGCTCAGTAGGAACGTCTCATTTAAGTAGTTCAGGCCAACCCTAAATAAGGACGCTACCATAGCTATTAATTCACCCAACAGACTTACCCCCTGTAGGATCCATACGGTACCCACTTACCACATGAGAAAGGAAAACGTGCCAAACAGTTCCTAGGGGCCAATGGGAATTTTTTTTGCCGTGTTTTAAAGAAAGTATCTACTAGTTCGCGATTATTTATAGTTCTATTTTATTTCTATAGAGGGTATAGTGTCAATAGTTTTCCTATTAATATACCCCTATGGGTAAAAATTGCTAATAAACAACAAAAATGACCTGCCACAAATCGGTCGTCTTCGATCACACTGCCTCTATCTTTTACTAAGTACACAAGAAACGAATATTAATAGAGTCTGGATATTTCCATATCACATCGAGAAACATTTCCTGACACAAAAATAAATTTAAAAGACAAAAAAAGCTGCACTTGAAGGAAACAAAATGGTCATGAAAAAAAAACTAAAACATACACAGTCACAACTTCCGTATCAAAAAGATCCGAAAAAGCACGTAGTTACACGAAGGAGTTTTTTCACATATCCCTTTGGCACTTTTTCTTGGTAGAAAGAGGCTGCTCTTAGATGTGACTTCTTTTTTTCTAGTATTTTTGCTTTATTACAATATAGTTTTTCTTTTAGTATTTCCTTTCTTCCTGGAAAAGGATTGCAGAAACAGAGTCAAAATATTGGGATTCTATTTGTGCTTTTACTCTTTTTGGCAATTATTTCATCTGTTTTTTTTTTGTTTTTGTTCATTCGATCTTAAAGAGTGAAATTAAGATGTCATTTAAACGAAATTGTCGATAATTCAATTTAGATTACTTGCTATACCTGATTTGTTTGAATATAATTGTAAATGACTTGGTCCTGAACGGGACCCCTGATAGGCAAGGCAGGTCCTAGAGAATAAGTAAATTACAAAAGCTGTGATAAACATAAAACAACCAAAACATGAATATTAATTATTAGATAATTATTAAATGATTATCAATTATTAATTAATTAATTTTAGAGCCTCTTTAAGAGCCACTTCTCTTGCAAATATCCTTTTTTCTTCCCTATCCTTTCTATCCTTTTTATTTTTTAGCCTTGACGTATTGCGAGCGAAAATAGGAAATGTTTAATCAAACAGTTCGTTGTAACGAACTGTAAGTAAGGGGAAGCTCACCGCTATAGCAACCAAAACTCAAAATAACGGAATTTTGATAAAACTAATGCATAAAAGGAATTGGCTTTTCATGCTAATTCTAAATAAATAAATTTTTATAAGTTTAATGTTGCCCATCAAAAGCTACGAGTCTGAGAAAATTTTTAAGATATTTCAAAAAGGGCAAAAATCTCCCCCCCCCCACAAGAAAATTCAAGCGATACACAATCCGATTCAGGAAACTAGAAAACCCTAGTATAGTGGTTTCAAAATCCTTTTTACAAAGATGAATAAATTTTTATTTTTTGGCCATCAAAAGGACCACGGATGTGTTTGTTTGTCCTTTTTACCTTTTTCGTTTTTAACACTAAAGTTTGGCTTCTGTCACAATCTTTTAAGAAAGAATGCTCTTACACGAACCGTTATTTTGAATGAAAACTATTTTAAAGAACTTCAACATTTTATCGTAAGGACTTAGGAATTGAGGAAGGGGTGGCCCCCCCGCCTCAAATACGGAATAATGTCTGTTTGTTTTAATTTTTAACTTCTTTACTTTAAGTTGAAAAAACTTGTTATATTTTTTTAATAGCCTCATATAAGTACTTAAATTCAATTTTGAATGCTGATACAAAAAATATGTATATTATTTTACAATTTTTATATTGTACTATATGCCGTATTATATTATAAATGTGCAATTAAATTATACTTTTGTAATATTTCTGTATCATTGTATTCTGTTATTGCAATATCATAATATGTATTCTATATTGTATTATATTATATACTTATATACACTAGATACTAATAAATTTAATATACTTGATATACTGCTATAAAATATACTCATGAGAGAATATTTTGAATTTTACACAATTTAAAATATGGTCTTGGGCTAGAAAATACTTCAAAAAGAAATTTAAAAAAATTCTAGTCTAGATGCCAATTACTATCTTGGAAAGTAGCTTATTTAGGGGAACAAAGCTTTCAGGAATGAACCCAGAGCCAAAAATATATACCTGAGAAGGTATTGCCAACTAGCCCTTCTCCCACGCCCCTTTTTTCTCCAAAGACATCCAATATAAAATTGTGAGATAGCCATTTGATTCAGCATAGTTGAAAGGTCCAATAACTATACCTTTGGGGGCGCAAAATAGGTTGATCCGATAAACTTGCGTTAGGAGCAAGTTCAATTAACGGAAAGTTGAGTTAATTAAGTAAATTATACTACTTTAGACTACGATAGGGGGGAGCCCCCCTTGCAGCCCCCCCCACCCTCTGAATCCGTCACTGAAAGATATTTTCAAGCTACTATGTCGACCTTTTTCTCTTTTTTAGGGTTGAGACAATCGTATTCATGACAGGTAACCGGTCTGTAAAATGTTTTACAGGAATTTTTAATTTTCAATGTGTTTTTCATTGGCTTTAGTTTTTCATGCATTTCCTGCCATTTCAGTAGAATTTTAAGCCATATTTATTACACAAAGATTGTAAAGGGTCGTCAAAGGCCAGTGCCCTTTGGAGCAGAAAGGATTGGAGCTAGGAACTTCATATACCTTCTCACAGGATTATTATGGCTCTGGATCTATTTCTGGGAGCTGCATTCACCTAACTCAACCACTTTACAAGATCAACAAAACTGGGGTGGATCCAGGATTTTTTTTAGAGGGTGGGAGGGGGGCGCAAAATAGGTTGATAAAAAAATTAGGGGGGGGGGCGCAAAACAAGTTGATCCGATAAACATGCGTTAGGAAAAAGTTTAATTAACGGAAACTTGAGTTAATTAGGTAAATTACACTACTTTAGACTACGATAGAGGGGGGGGGGGGGCACCCTCTCGCCCCCTCTGGATCCGCCACTGCAACAAAAGCCCTTAATATGTAATTTTTCCGGAATCTTATACTATATGTACAATATGTTACATTCTTTTTATCTTATTTAGGTATTCTTTTAGTTTTCTATCTTTTTTGTTTGTTTCTATTTACTAAAAATTGAAACACATCTGCAATCCAGTCACGAAACAAGAGGAAAAACAATTCCTAACTATTTGATTCAAGTTTGACGACTAAATTTCCTCAGTACCTTTACAATAAGTCAATTTTCTCTTTTAAATAGGTTTAATTCTAAAGCAAGAGTTTCTTAGAAAAAAATAAATGTAAAATTTAATTAACAGTTATTTTCACAATGCCCAGCTATTTCATGGACAATTGTATAACAAACATAGGATCCCAAGACTTGTCTTATCTTTAATGAGGTTTTCCGAATTGGAGCCAATTCTCTCACTTGATAGTCAAAATCGTCAATCCGTTTTCTCTTGGGAAACATAATTTTAAGGCTAGCTTTCATAATTAGGCAAATATATGAAGTATCTCCATAAATTAATTGTGGTTGAATTTCAATATAATAAAGCAGAGATTTTACCTCCATTCTAACTTACTCTAATCCCATTATAACTGAAATTGACATTGAAACTATCAGTTAAAACTCGTAAAGGTAGTTCTTTTTCATTTCGTTCTTGATTAGACAGGCTTAAATAGTTCTAAAATTCATTATGCATTTCTATATACAGGAAGTACCTTAGACATTGGGTGTTTACTGTGACCTGAGTAGAAAGAAAATTTAAGTAATTTTCCCCCCACCTCCTGAAAATTCCACCCTTTGGGAAATTTACCTTCCATGAAAAATTTCTATAGAAAATTTTTCCCCAGGGAAAGGTCCCCCGTGCTTTAAAAACGATAGTATTTTAAAGTATTTGAAACATTCCCCCAGGAAAATTCTTCCCCGGTCAATCCTCCCCAGAAATCCTACCTAAGTAACAACTATATTCCAGGAATAGTTTAGAGAATCTAGGTGAAACTTTCAGTGTATGTTGAGGAGTATGATGAACAAGCCAAAATTTAGTAGTATAGGCCCAACCTATTCCACCAGCCAGTACCTCTGGAGTATGACCGGTCCCTGTTTCTAGCGGTCCCTGTTTCCAGCTTGTAGGATTTTTGTGACATCCCGTGATTCCAGGTGTTATGACGCAATCTTGTTTTCAGTAGACTATTTCCATATGATTAATCTAACTTTATTTCTTCAGCGTGGTCGAGATATTTAACAGGTAGCAATAATAGGGGAAACTAGCATGGATTTTAAACATGCCCTCTTTTCGCGATGCCATGTTTCCAGGTGACGCAATCTTGTTTAAGCATTAAAGGAAACACAGCTGTCAAGATTCCCACGACAAACCCCTCTGAACTCGTCACACGACACACCCGTATTTTAAATGGTCCCGTATAATACAGGATGAGGCAATCTTATATAACCTTGTGTCAGAAGCCGTGGGAAATCCCCGCTTTTAACTGAACACGGTAAACACGTGGGTCACATGTAATGACAGCAAACATGTTGCGTAATGAAGGTACACACATTGCCTAAAGACAGCGCATATCTTGCGTAACGGCAATTCGGAAATAACTTAATGGCGGCAAACATCTTAAGTAATGACCGCGCACATCTTACGTAATGACAGCGCATCTCACGTAATAGCAGCAAACACATCGCTGTCACATAATACTTTTTTGACATTTAATTTTTTCGGCAAAACGTTCAACGCATTTTTTCTTTTTCTTTAGTTCTTTGTCCTCGTTAGGACCCGAAAGGTCAATTTCCTTCTTATAGAACGACACCTTAAGCACCAGGACAAGCGTTCCATTCCCTGTATTCTGTATCGAGAATTACTTTCTAGAAATAACACCTGAGGTTACCATGACGTCTCAAGACACACCTCTGTCTATTCTATGACACACCTGGCAGGATTCCGAACGCATGCCGTGTTCTCGTGGCCAGGTATAACATGCATGACGAAAAACGCGCAGAAGAAGAATGTTTATTTCCAGGCATTAATAATAGATTCTTAGGCTCCTAATGTTTTTTTTAGTGATAAAAGACGGAAGGGATGCTTAAATTTCGTAAACACCTAGCTATTAGAGACTCTTCCTAAACAACATATCTAAAGGATTAGGCTTATTGTAAATATAATTTCCATTAATTAAAACAAATTTTACAAACATTATTAAAATAATGAAAAAGTAGTTAAAAAACACGACAAACAAAAAATAAAACGTGAAAAAAGATGACAAATGGAAAAACCGAAAACATGCGTGAATATAAGAAAGATAAGGGTACAAGCAGGCAATTCCAGAGAGGAAGGGTTGATATTAGAGCTAAATTTTTTAGATTTTTTTATTATATTGAAGGCTTTTAATGAAAATATCTTGTTTCTTTGGGTCCAGACTACACCCTCCCCTACTGTACGGCATTGCCACCTCCATTGGCATTGTCAGGAGGTTCAATATCCGTATTGATTTGCGCTAATACTAAAACATCTAATTTTTACCTTTCTGGCCTTCCTTATGATAGAATTCCAGGTTCGTACCACAAATCGGCTTAAAACACTGCTTTGCAGTACCACCGTCTTTTTTTTACTAAAATAAATGTCTATGTTAACAGTTTATTTTGTTGGATCAGCAGCACCTTTTAGAAACGAGCGCGTCCTGTTCGGCATTGTTGCCTCTTAAACAGGGGTTTAATATCCATATAGATTTGTGGTAATTCTAAAATATTTAACTTTTAACTTTTTGGCCTTCTTTGGCTAGATTTGTAGTTTCGTACAAAAATCGGCTGAAAACGCTGCTTTGCAGTAGCACAGTCTTTTTTGAATAAAATAAATTTTTATGTTAACAGTTGGTTTTGTAGGATTAGCAACATCTTTTTGAAACAAATGCTCCCCGTTCCAAATTGCTGCCTCTGAAACAGGTGATTCAATATCCGTATAAATTTGCAGTAATTCTAAAACATTTAACTTTTAGCTTTTCGGCCCTCCTTTGGCTAGAATTATAGTTGTGTACCACAATTCGTTTGAAAACCCCTGAATTTCAGAGACATAGTCTTCTTTGGATAAAATAAATGTCTATGTTAACAGTTTATTTTATAGGATTAGTAGTACCTTTTGGAAACAAACGTGCCCCATACGCCACTGCTGCCTCTGAAACAGGAAATTCAATATCCATATGGATTTGCAATAGTTCTAAAAACATTTAACTTTTAGCTTGGACTCTCAATACATAGAAAGGAGAGGATTCTTGCATTTATAGCCACAAGTGTGGCAACAGCCTACAACATAACCTCATTTAATAACCCTCGTTCAACTAAACCCCTGTTAAACCCAACCCTTTTGATGTGGATGTAAATGAGCCCGTGCTTATAACTGTGCAACTGAGCCCATTTAACTGAACCCTCGTTGAACAGAATCCCCGATTTCTGCATAACCTCCATTTGTCTCACCCCTCACGCAATCCAGGGGGCATTTTTACAGCAAAATTATCAAAACGAGAAAATCTATTTCGATAAATTATTGTTCCAAAGGGAAATATGTAATTAGGGAAATTCTAAAAATACAGTGTTTTCGAGACAAGACTATGCAATGGAAAAAAACAAAAACCTGCGTGAATAGAAGAAAGGTATGGAACCTAGGATGCTATTGTAGGGAGGGAGGGGGGATGTTATAGGTAAATTTAAAGCGTATTAAGGAGTATTTTTGAGGGGCTTTTAATGAAAATTTCCGTTTCTTTGAGTGCAAGTTAGATTTTCGCTTCCTCCCTCCTGCACGGAAAAAAATCTTTTAATGCCTCCACCTTAAATTTTAAGCTGTAGAAGATTTTACTATATACGCTCACGCTACAGTGCCATTATTTGACTACCCCTCTGACATACCGTTCATCATTCCTAAGGCATTTCAGACATTTCATGTTAAAATTTTACATTCAATCCAATGATTCAACTTTTTGACGTGGCAAGCCTATCATGATGCTCCACAAAACATCCCCACACCACCACAGCATTAAAAGCCTACCATCCACGTGGCAAACCCCTTCGTCACCCTTAGGACTCTTTCAAGCCTTTCTCAACGAAAATAAGCCTGTGAATTTAAATTCAACACTATATTTTTTTGAAAAGTGAAACTCGGCATTTCATTACCAGAACGTTAAACTCCAAGCAATTCACACCACAGTGCCATTATTTTACTGCCTCTCTGACATCTCCTTCATCACTCTTAGGACATTTTTCGGATGTTTCTTGTTAAAAAGTATTCTTCAATCTATTGATTCAAGTTCATTCGCAAGCCTAGCCTTTCATAATAAACCCCAATAGCCAACCCGCCACCACGGCATTACACGCCTGCACCCTACCATCCACGTGACATAGAACAGCGGAACTTGGTATTTCATCACCAAAACGTGATACTCCAAGCAATTCACGCTACAGTTACACACTATTACTGCTCTTCGGCACCCTGCAACACCCGCCATCAATATTTTAGGTGTCTTCTAGCGTTTGAACACCCTCAATGGATATAATTTCTATTGCTATTGCTTTCCAACGATTCCGAGCCCTGTGCCACACTATTACTGCTCTGCAGCATCCCTCTGACGTCACATCACTATTCCTAGGACAATTTCAGACATTTCTTGTTAGAAATTATGCTTTCAATCCAATGATTCAAGTTTTTTTCGCAAGCCTGTCCCCTACCATCCACGTGGCATTGAACAGCGAAACTCAGCATTTCTTTTCTATAACGTGAGACTCCAAACAATTTACGCCATAGTGCCATTATTTGACTGCCCCTTTTACACCTCCTTCATCATTCATAAGACGTTTTCAGACGTTTCATGTTAAAAATTACACATTCAATCCCTTGATTCAAGTTTTTCACGATGCCACCTTATCATAATAACCTCCAAAACACCCCAACACCACCAAAGCTTTACACGCCTGCCATCCACTTGGCACACCCCATCATCACCCCTAAGTCATTTTCAACCTTTTTCACTCCAAAATTAAGCTTTTGAATCTAAATTAAACACTATATTTACAAAAAAAGCGCCACTTGGCATTTTTGCTAGAATGTGACACATCAAGCGATTCGGGCCAATTTGTCGTTATTTTACTGCCCCTCTGACACCTCCTTCATCATTTCTAAGAGATTTTAGCACATTAAATGTTAAAAATTACACATTCAAGCTGATGATTCATGTTTTTTCATGGGGCAAGCCTATCCCGATACTCCCCCATAACACCACACATCCCACAGCATTACACGCCTACCATCCACGTGGAACACCCCTCATCACCCCCTAGGGCATTTTAAACCTTTTCATCTTGGAAATAAGCTTGTAAATCTAAATTAGACACTATATTTTTTGAACAACGGAACTTGATTTCCTAAGAAATAACAAGTTTTTCCTTAATACAAACAAAAGTTTAATTAATCCTAGCAAATTTTTCGTAGAAGTAGCATGTTCTTCTTAATAGTTAGTAGCAAGTTTTCCGTCAAAGGTAATAAATTTTTCATAGAAGTAACAATTTTCTACCAATGGCAACAAATTTCTCTTAGACCTAGCAAGTTTTTTCCAAAGAAATTCTGACATAGCCTCCAAATACATCTTATAAAATACAAAAGTTCAATCATAACCCAGAATCATTTATACAAAGTGAGACTTCTTTCTCGTCGTTGAAAAAATTCAGAATTGAACTGGAACTTTTTCTCTTCATTGAGAAAATTCAAAATTCAAGTGGAAATTTTTTCTCTTGTCTGGGAAAAATCTAGAATCGATGTATAAATTTTTTCTTCTCAGGAAAAAAATCTGGAACCGGAGTATATCTTTTTTTCTTTTCCATAGAAAAACCAGGAGCAGAACTTGTACTTTTTTTTCTTCTTTGAAAAAAATTAAGAATCAAAATTCAACTCTTTCTCACCTTTGAGAAAAAACAAAATTGACGGGGAACTCTCGCAAAATTAACTCGTGAAAATTGGGAGTTAAAGTGGAACTTTTTGTCTTCTCTGGAAAAAATTCAGAGTCGAAGTATAACCTTTTTCTCATCATTGGGAAAAATTCACAATTCAACATAACAAAATTTTTCTTGGATGTAACAGGTTCTTCTGAATAATAACAAATTTTTTCTAATAGTAGCAAGTTTTCTGTCAAAGGGAATAAATTTCTCTTAGAAGTAAAACTTTTCTGTCAATGTAAACAAATTTCTCTTAGAACTAGCAAGTTTTCCACACAAATTCTAACATCGCCTCCAAATACTTTTTATAGAATACAAAAATCTATTCATGACCGAAATCATTTCTACAAAGTGAGACTTCTTTCTCATCTTCGAGAAAACTCAGAATCGAAATGTAACTTTTTTCTCATCATCGAGAAAATTCAGAAGATAATTTGAACTTTATTTTCTCTTCATTGAAAAAATTAAAGTGGAACTTTTCTTTTCTAGGAAAACTCAGAGCTGAAGTGCAACTTTTTTTCCTTTTTCTGGAAAACTTTACTGAAAAAAATCAAATGAATTTACTGAAAAAAAAAGTAATCTTAATTAATTTTGGATTTCTGAAAGTTATAAAAGTGAAAACATTAAAAGAAATTTTCAGTAAAGTAAAAATTATAGTCTGGCTTTTAGAAAGCATGGGGTTTACAACCCTACTCATATTATTTTCTGCTTGTTTTGTGTCTACCTCTGTTATTTATTTTAATTTCTGTTTGTTTTGGGTTTCATTTATTTATTAATATTGATTTTTAGTATTTATATGCTTGGTAGATTATTTAATTCTATTTTTGTACATTTTTGGTTTAATCGAGCACTTTACTTTTTTTTTAAATTTATTTTTTGGAAAAAGTTTTTTTTAATTAATTTCTGTTTGTTTTATATTGACATAGCCTTTTTCAGGGAGAAAGACTGAGCCTCTTCTAAATTTAAATAGCCATCCCTTCCATAAAAACCTTAAATACCCACTGGGAATAACTTAAAACCCTTGCCCTTTATCTCCGGGGTTTGTTTCTACCTCAAAAGCCTTGTTGTATTATATTTAGACTATTTGGAATATAATGGCTATCTCAAAACTTATATTAAATACATTTTGGGACAATATGGGATGTTTGGGGTGGAGGGGGATAACTGCCCTCCGATCACATTGACTCTTAAAGAAAGCACTAGAGCGTCTGATTGCCAATCCAATGAGCCCCTCCGAAGTTTATTTGACCAAGTCTTCTATAAAAACCTTTTATGTCTACAGGGTATAACTTACAACCATTGCCCTGAGGGCTGGGGGGATTTTTGTCCTCAAAAACATAATTTCCAGACCATTCTAATACGCTGAACAAAAAGGCTAAATCAAAATTTTGATTGTAAGTGCTTAGGGAAATGATGGGCATGTGGGGCATTTGCATACTGATCACTTTCGACTAACAATAAAGGCACTAGTCCTCTCAATTTCCAATCGAATAGGCCCTTATTGAAGCTTCTACGACAAAACTTTCAATAAAAACCTTATATACCCCAAGGGTATAACTTACGACCCTTGTCCTGACGGCTATGGGGGGAGGGTTGTCATCCTCAGAGACATAATTTACAGAACTTTCAACTACGTTGAAATAAATGGCCATGTTAAAATTTTGATCGGAAATGTTTGGGCAAATGATGGGCATGGTGTAGGGCTCATTCTCCCTCCGGTTACTTTCGATGATTAAAAAGGACTATAGCCCTTTCAATTTCCAATCAAATGACCCCTTTTTGAAGTTATTACGACAACGCTTGCTATAAAAATATTATATGCCCCCAAGATATCTACAATCTTACCCCTGAGGGCTGTGGGGGGGGGGGGGAGCGTTGTCATACTCAAAACATAATTTCCGAAACCTTCAACTACGTTCAATAAAATTACTATATCAAAATGTTGATCGGAAGTGTTTAGGAAAATTATGGGCGGGGGGGGGGGGACTTCACCCTCCAGTCGCTTTTGACAATTAATAAGGGCACTAGCCATCTCAATTCCCAATATAATGAGTTTTTTAGAAGTTTCTACGACAACACATTCTATAAAAAAAAACCTTATATGCCCCCAGGGCACAACATTAGCCCTGGGGGCTGTGGAGGGGGGGGTGTTTGAAATACTAAAAAACTTAATTTGCGGACCCTTCAACAACGTTTGGTAAAATGGCTATATTAAAATGTTGATCGGAAGTGTTTGGGGAAATAAAGGGCGTGGGGGGGGGAATCAGCCTCCAATCGCATTTGATTATTAATAGGGGCACTAACCCTCTGAATTCCCAATTAAACGAGCCCTTTTGAAGTTTCCAATACAACATTTTTTATAAGAACCTTGTATGCCCTCAGGGCATAACTTACATCCTTTGCCCTGGAGGCTGTGTGGGGGGTTTTCATCCTCAAAGACATAATTTCTAGAAATTTGAACTACGTTGAACAAAACGACCATCTCAAAATTTTGATTGAATATGTTCTGGAAAATAGTGGGCGTGAGAGGGGATTAGTTGTCCTCCAATCGCTTTCGAATATTAAAAAGGGCACTAGCATTTTCAATTTCCAATCGAATTAGCCCTTTTTGAAGTTTCTACGACAAAACTTTCTGTAAAAACCTTATACCCCCCCCGAGCATACCTTACTACCCTTTCCCTGTGGGTTATTCAGGGGGGGGGGGATGTCATCCTCAAGGACCTAATTTACAGGACTTTAAACTGCGTTGAATAAAATGGTTATCTCAAAATTTGATTAGATGTGTTTGGGGATATGGTGGGCGTGAGAGGGGGGTTTGTTGCCCTTCAATCACTTTTGACTATTACAAAGAGCATTTCCCCAAGTACATCCAATGTAATTTTTAGATAGCCATTTTGTTCAAAGTACTTGAAAGTTCTGGAAATTAGGTCTTTTGGGATGCCTCCCCCCCATAGCCCTCGGCGCAAGGACTGTAAGTTATGCCCTGGGGGCATATAAAGTTTTTATTAAGATGGTCGTTGTAGAAACTTCAAAAAGGACTCATTCGATTGGAAATTGAAAGGGCTAGTGTCCTTTTTGGGAATCACGCCCACCATCTCCCCAAACACATCCAATCCAAATTTGAGATTGATATTTTTTCAACGTAGTTGGAAGTTCTGGAAATTATGTCTTCGAGTATGAAAACACCCCCCCCCCCCCAGAGTACTCAGGGCAAGGGTTGTAAGTTATACCCTGGGGTATATATGGTTTTTACAGAAAGCGTTGTTGAAGAAAGTTCAAAAAGGGCTCATTTGATTGGAAATTGAAAGGACTATTGCCCCTTTTAATAGTCGAAAGTGATTGGAGGGCAACTAACCCCCCTCTCACGCCCATCATTTTCCCAAACACATCCGATCAAAATTTTGAGATAGACATTATGTTTAACTTAGTTCAAAGTTCTGGAAATTAGGTCTTTGTGGATAACCCCCCCCCACAACCCTCAGAGCAAGGGTTGTAAGTTAGGCCCTGGGGGCATGTAAGGTTTTATAGAAAGTGTTGTCGCAGAAACTTCAAAACGGCTCACTCGATTGGAAATTGAAAGGGCTAGTGTCCTTTTTAATTAGTCGAAAGTGATTGGACGGCAACTGATCCCCTCTCACGCCAACCATTTCCCCAAACACATCCAATCAAAATTTTGAGATAGCCATTTTGTTCAACGTAGTTGAA
Organism: Artemia sp. Qi Xiang Cuo; assembly: GCF_049724085.1. Lineage (NCBI taxonomy): Eukaryota > Metazoa > Arthropoda > Branchiopoda > Anostraca > Artemiidae > Artemia > Artemia sp. Qi Xiang Cuo. Next base: position 23,864,068 of record NC_142805.1, read on the forward strand.
AGTTCTGAAAATTGTGTCTTTGAGGACGACAAACCCCCACACCCCTCAGGGCAAGGGTTGTAAGCTATGCCCTGGGGTATGTAAGTTTTTATAGATAGCGCTATTGTAGAAACTTCAAAAAGTGTTCATTCGATTGAAAATTGAAAGGACTAGTAACCTTTATAACAATAGAAATTGACTGAAGGGCAACTAATCCCCCTCTTACGCCCACCATTTCCCCAAACATATTCAATCAAAGTTTTGAGATAGCCATTTTTTAACGTAGTTCAAAGTCCTGGAAAATAGGTCTTTCCTCCCCCCCCCCACAGCCCTCAGGGTAAGAATTGTAAATTATTCCCCGGGGCATATAAGGTTCTTATAGAAAGAGTTATAGTTGAAACTTCAAAAAGGGCTCATTCGACTGGATATTGAAACGGCTAGTGCCCTTTGTAATAGTTGAAAGTGATTGAAGGACAACCAACCCCCCTCTTACACCCACCATTTCCCCAAACACATTCAATCAAAGTTTTGAGATAGCTTTTTTTCATCATAGTTGAAAGTTCTGGAAATTAGGTCTTTGAGGATGAGGATGACTGTTGTTAAAGCGAAGGGAAAGTAAGTTTCCTATGTAAGGGTTTCAAACAAGGCGGTTCTAATGGTGTATTTTTTATATTGATCTGAGTCTATTTTTAGGAGTTATGGGTTATTATGTTTCTTAACATTGGATGTGATCGTCTCTTACTAGGTTTCTAGCTACCGCTGCAACCCGGACAAGGTTTTAGCTATATCCAATGAAACTTACACAGATCCCATTTATAATGAACGGTATCGATCCTTTATGTACAAGACTGAACTTGGTGAAACTTTATATTTAAAATCATCATAAAGAATAGATTCTTTTGATGTATATATTAGTATCAAAATACCGTTATTTAGAGTTTCGGTTACTATTGAGCCGACTCGTTCTTACTATACACTTCGTTACCACTAACTGTTTAATTGTTATACCAATGATTGCCTTTTAGTGTAATAAGCTTGATGAAACTTATATATTGAAAATCACCGTAAAAATCCAATTCTTTTGATGAATGTATTGGTATCAAAATTCCGTTTTTAAAATTTCGGTTACATTGAGACGAGTCGCTCTTATTGTACAGTTTGTTATGATGCTGGCTTCTAGGAATGTTAGGTTTTATTACAAACTTTTAGTGGGATTTACTGTAATTACTAGTTTTCAGCAATATCCGATGATTGATCCCTTGTGTATTACCACGCACTGTTTGAAAATGTCATTTCTTGCTAGTTTAGGGATGGTAACTATAATCTAAATTAGTCTTAATAACAAAATATTTAGTTATATATGCAAATGTACTTTGTGTGTCTATTCACAACCATCTATAGGGATTCCAGGCAAATTTTCGGTTACTCTGGGCCATGTTCGTCTTTTTCTAGATTGCAGCTATCGTCAAAACCACGATTTACATGTATCGGTGTTTAGTTATATAATTAAACCTTTAAAATATAAACCTGGAAAAACTGAAAACTAAAACAAACTCTATTTTAAAATGCAGTCACTATTAACTATAGGTCGTCCTTTAATGTAAAATGGCGTAACGAGTTAATTGAAGCAAAAGGAAAACCAAACTAATTTTAAAAGTTTCAGGTTTTTTCTGGTTTTAATTAAACAATGGAAATTATTGATCATACACCATAAATATTTTTGCAGTTTGCAGTTAAAAAAAATTATTGTATCTAAAATTTTCAGGAATTATTCTAGTTTCAGCTGACAAATAAGATTTTCTTTTTCAAGGAATCAGGCAACTAAATAAGTCCAATATACTCAATGGATATTTCTCCGAATGATCTTTTAATTTAGGAATAGTAAGAGACAATCTGGCTACAACCTATGATTATGTTGTCATTGATCAATCTTTAACATTAAATTATATCTGATGAAACTTACATATTCTGCATTTATGATAAACCATATCGATCCTTTATGTAACCCCCGCTAATATGCAAATATACAGCCCAAATTTGTTTCTAAAGTAACGAAGAAACAAATAATGAAACCGGTTTGTCCTTGAAATTTATGCATCGTAAACTTGAGTATGTGGCGTATAATACACAAGTACCGAAATTTTTCATGGAGAGAGAGAGCCGGATTTCACGGTATTATTTAAAAACGATCAGAAATTCAATTTAAAAAAACAAGTTTTTTCAACTTAAAGTAAGTACCAACATCAAAACTAAAAAAGAACAGAAATTACTACATATATGAAAGGAGTTGCCCTCATCCACTTTTTTTAAGTTTTGATGTTGCTCCTTACTTAACACTGTAATTACATGAGATGTGCACTGTACTTACATAAGAAATATCATGGCTTCGAAAATTATAGTCAATAAAAATCTTGACATAATATATCCAGTTTCATCAGTTCACATTTTTATGCGGAGGGGAGTGTTTGTGAAATTTTGTCAGTGACGTCACCATGATTTTACAACGAGGGATATTCAACAGAATTATCTTCTTTGTTTTGTATGATGTCATTTATGGTTGTAACATATTATATTTACTTTTATATATTATGACGTCATGTATCAATATAAAAGCATGCAAAGAGTCAAGTAATCTCAGTGTGACAAAATTACAAAGTGGAAAAAGCCATGGCTTTTTCTTAATTGGAATAGCAAGAGACGACATGGCTGTATCCTACGATTATGACGTTATTGATCAATCGCTAACAGGAAATATTAAATTTTTCCTTTTTAAAAATAATTTGTTTTAATTAAAAAAGGTACCCGATTAATTTCCTGTAAAATTAGCCAGTGAATAACTCTCTACTATGTTCCAGTGCCAAGCTATCTGTGGAAGAAAAAAGAAAAAAATATGCCGTTTAGGCAGAATGCTGTAGTAGGTGCCAATTTTCTTGATTTTCAAGCCGATATATTGCCGATACCTTGCTGTTCAAGCCAAGGAACATAAAGTTGCCTATATAGAGGCTTTGCACAAGGCGGTTCTAATGGTATGCTTTTTGTTTTGAGCTGACTCTTTTTTTTAGGAGCTATGAGTTTTTATATTTCTTAACGATGGACGTGATAGTCTCTTACTAGGTTACTAGCTACCGCTGCAACCCGGAAAGAGTTGGAGGTTGATGGGATGGCGGTACTCTTTATGGACAGAATAATTGCTGTTCGTTTTGAGCTTTAATTTCATTCTTTACTTTTATCTAAAAATATATTTTAATGTTTAATATTTTCATGATTAGGACCTAGTATTAAATAAATATCGCTTTTAAAGCTAAATCTGGTTGATGCGGTTTTAAAGCTAAAAAATGACAAGTTAACCGACCTGTTTGAAAGGGTTCTTAGAGATGGTCTTCGGTAAAAGACAGCCAGTACGATTGAGTTGGATATCGTTCCAAAAACTGAGATAAAACAAAATAAAACAAATCCGACTCCCGTTGCAAGCCAAGTATTGTCCTGATTCTCTTCTAAAGTCATCCCTAAAAGAAAAATAATTATAACATACCCATTTACCCATTGAAAAAAGTGTATTCATTTGTAAAGGATTATCGTTTAATATTCTAGATTTTGAATAATCTGAATGTTTTAGTCCGCGTCTTTCAAGAACTGTTTCTTTTTCATTAAAGTTTGGATTTTTTTTTTCGTAAAGGGTATATAAAAAAACAGTAGGTTACTTTTTTGTGATAAAATTAACCTAAAAGTCGAAAACGAAAAATATGAAAGTTTTAACTTTAGTGCAATAAGGACAGAAAAATTAAATGTTATATTTGAAAAGTGTTTCCTTAGGAAAACGGACGGCGATTCTTGGAATTCGTAATCTAGCTCCTTCGAGACTTGTTTTTGTCAGCCAAAATTCAGCCCAAGACATCACTAGCGAAATTAAAGACTACTTCTGCGTGCAAAGGTAATCTAGAAATGAAAAAGAATAGCATGACAGCTCAGTTTCTTTGCTTTTGGGGTAAAAAAAACTGGGGGGGGGGCATGACTCGGGGATTTTCCTTATAAAGGTTTGAACTGCTTCAATTAGGTTTTGTAATTTAGCTAATTCAAAAAATTCTTTGTTTAATTAGCCAAACTAATAATATAAAAAAAAATCAATAGCCCAGTTATAGGTTGTTTTGTATTGCCAAAGTAGCTTAGAAATTACAAAGAAACTCACTCAACACTTTGTTCGGGAACTTTTGGGGCAGAAAAGCTTAAATGGGAATCAAAGATTGTCAAAGGCATCACCAAAAGATTTAAATGGTAATATTCTCAGTCTGTTCTTGTTCTACAAAGGAGAAATAGTAACAGAAGCAAAATTGAACATCCAAAAATTCTGGAGAAAAACTATTTAAATACAGAAATCATGGCAGTATCTAGTGGGACTTCAGGATCCCCCACCCCAAAAAAATAATGTCCTACTCGTAAAACGTAACAAAATACATAGGCCTACACAAAATTCTTGATGTGTTTTTTAAAGTTTTTTTTTGTGAAACCCATCGAAAAAACTCCCCCGCCCCCGCGAAAAAACACCCTGGATACCCCCCTGATGGAATTTAATTTTCCTATTTACATTCCGTTTATTTGGTATTTATTTGGAATATAACTTAACTTTTCATATTTAGCCATTCATTTGTTTATACCTTTGGTTGATTTTGCAATATTCAGTTTTGCTGATTTCATTGGATTCAGAACACAATTTCAGATACTGTAGTCAAGGTCCCTTCCCAACCCCCGCCCTTTACGCTAGAGTCTTATTGTGTTTTAAAAATAATTATCGTTCCAATTCAATGGTTCTTGCGATTGACGATTTTTTCTTAAAGAACTGAGGCAAAAAGTCAAACTTTTGCGTAAAGGACAAGGGCTTGATAAAGGGCAGCCCCCTTATATACGGAAAAATTTCCGGTCATTTCAACTTTTGAGGTCGCTCTTTACTTTTTTTGAGCAAACGTTTTTTTTATTCAATTCATTTTAGGCTTCATATAGTAACGTAATGGGGTGTATAATTGGGCCCCAACTATAATTGTGGGTGGTCGATGGGTCTTTATGTTGGTGGGGTAAACCGGGGGATGCATTTAAACCTAAAAAAACGAATCTGTATAGTCACATTTTTTTACTCTGCTTGAAATTTATAGATATCGACGGTTTTTTTTTTTTGGGGGGGAGCACTAGAAATAAACCTCTTACCCCCCCCCCCCCCTTGTTCTCAGGGATATTTTTAGACTGCTCCTCCAGGTGTGATAGTGGCACAATACCGGCAGGGTGATATTGGCCCTATGATATCAGCCAATCTTTGTCTGTATAACTTAAAAGATTATATTCACATACTTACTGACACAAAAGGGGAATACTTAAAGGCACAATAGAGGCTATTATGAGTTCCGCCATGAATTTTACCCGGGGAGGGAAGGGTTAAAGAACTAGCCTTGATAACTGTGGAAATGATGTATCTATAATTGATTCCTGGCAATTCACCCCTCCATACCAATAAACACTTAGAGGGGTGCATTTGTTTAGGGATGACCGACTTTTTCGTTTTAATTAGTTTGGCTTTTGATCAAACTCATTGAGACCGACTTATCTAACACAATGGCCATTAAACTTGAATAAGCAGTATTTTTAAAGTATTGTAAAACTAGTGCAAATAGCAGTGCAAACAGCAGGAGACTGAGGAGGCGCCAGCCCATCATATACAGAATAGTCATTGTCCGTTTGATAAGTTTTAATGTCACTCTTTACTTTCATTTGAAAAAAATAGTTTTTTATTTAATTAATTGGAGAATTTATTTTTTTCTTTTTTTCATTTTCAAACTCTCTAACTGTCATACTTCAGTGCCAAATCTTTCCTTCCGTTAAAAGAAAAACAAAGAAAAAAAAGAAGGTAAACCATGTAAAAACAAAAAAAAAATGAATCGAGAATTATGATAATTCGGAAAAATTAGCCAAAAATCAATGAGACTCAGATTAAATTTAAGTTGTTATTTAAAGGCCTTGGAAAAACTTAAAAAGTTATTCTCATAAATAAGAAGTTTGTAGTTTCAGTAATTATTTTGAACTTGGAATGCAAGCTTTTGTTTACGGAATCAAGTCATTAGCTAGGTCTAAACCTCACAATTGTCGATATAAATCCTATTACACCTCATTTGTTGAAACAATCAGGAAAACGGAGCAGAACTGATTCAATAGTTACACCTGATTTGGTGTTAACTAATGACTGCATTGATTCTGAGTAAGTAATGAGCCGATTACGACTCTGAATAATTTTCTCGGGATTCAGAATAAATCCAAAGCAATCCAGACAATAAGCTTGATGTTTTCTAGTCACTTTTCTATCTCCTTTGAGAATAAAAAGGTTTGTATCTTTTTTTCCGTTGTCAAAGATTTCTAATAAATTTTGCCATTCGGAGTCGTATAATCTAGACAACTGCAATTTTAAATTTATAGAATTCAGAACAAAATGAGGCGTGTCTAATGAATATTTAAAATGTATTTTTATAGAAAATTATGTTCCCTTATAACGTTAGATATAAAAGAACGTTTACATGAAAAAAATATGCTCCTTTATAGCATCAGACATAAAAGAAAGTTCACATGAAAAAAAAAATGACAAAATACGATAAATAATAGATCTACAACAAGGAATTAACCACTTATTAATAAGAAATATTAACAAAGGATCCGTTTTACCTCGAAATGTTTTGAAAAGTAAAATATACTTTCTTACCAGCAGCTGGAGAATTTTTTCGTTAAAAGACTACCAACTAATACCCAGTGTGAGTAGCCTTACCTTACTTACCTAACCTTACTTATCTTCAGGCCAGTTCAGTTCAGTAGCCGCTTCCGTCTCGTATACTTAACCTCGATAATTTTTTTTTGTTCGCAAGTAAATATGACGCCGGTTTTGTTTTCGCTTAGGTTTTTTTTTATTTATATCAACTTTAATTAGATAAACTATTTTCTGAACAAGAATATTAGTGGTAGTGAGTTAATGGAATGACAAGTCAAAAAAGTAGTGGTAGTGCTTTAGCGAATAAGTTTCCCAGTAAGTCAAACTTAAAAAACGAATATATAAAAATTCAAGCCAAATTTTTCTTTGGAGCGGAAATCATACAAAGTTGATTTTTTGAATAGTTATGAAACGTAAAGCTCTTCACTGTGTCTTCAAAAATTTTTTTTTGCTTGCCTGTCTAGATCCGTTACTCAGAATTAGTTAAAACCCTGGCCCTGCATTTTACAAGATGGGGCTATTTTCTCTCCAAAAATAAAGAATAGTGCGATTGGGATAAGAATAGAGAAAGGCCAGTTTTATATTTATAGAAAGCCCAATTTTTGATAACGAAAGAGAGGAGAGGTCTGTTTTTCCCTTTTTTTAATGATCGTTTTAGGCAATTTTAGCCATGACTTTCATAGTAGTAAACCCTTAGAAAAGTAAGCCTAGAAAAAAGAAAACCCCTAGTCTAGCAGTCGCCAAGGTTTTGTATTTAAAATACATTTGATGTATTGTAAATAAGTACATTCTGATCTCTGTCTGAGGAAAGTAACAACACAAGAGGGAACACTCACTCAACACTTTATACGCAAACTAAGATTAATTTAAAAGTGATGTAATAAATCAAACAGTTCGTGGTAACGAATTGTAAGTAAGAAGCAACCCGGCTCAATGGTAACCAAAACTCTAGAAAACGGGTTTTTGATACCAATAGATACATCAAAAAGAATCAGATTTCAATGTTGATTTAAAATATATAACTTTCATCGAGTTTAGTACTACCCATCAAAAGTTATGCGCCTGAGCAAATTTGGCTGATTTTCGAAAAAAGGGGGAAAGACCCCCTAAAAATTATGGAAACCTTGATGAAAATCACACCATCATATTCAACGTATCAGAAAATCCTACTGGAGAGGTTTCAAGCTCCTATCTACAAAAATGTGGAATTTTGCATTTTTTGCCAGAATTGTTGTTGGAAGCCTTTATACTGAAACACGAATTTCGTCTCTTCAAAATTAACCTCAACCTAAAAAAAATCTAATTTTTAACGTAAATTTCAAATAAAGGAGATTTTCATAATCACCGTCATCCAGTACCCTATTCTAGACATCAAATTTGTTGTTGTTTGCCTTTACATGGAAACACAAATTTCACCTCCTCAAAATCAACCTCAACATAAAAAATTGTAAATTTTAATTTTACGTTCAAATAAAAATAATTTCCACAATCATCGTGATCTATTATTTTATTCCAAACCTCAATTTTGTTGCTGTACGCCTTTATAAGGAAACACGAATTTCATCTCCTCATAATCAGTCTCAACCTCAACAAATATATTTGTGAAACAGCTAAATGAGCAAACTTTGCATATTTGGAATCAGCTGATTTTTCTGAGTCGGTTAGTAAGTAGAGGAGGGGGTACCAGCGCGACGATCACCACGTGGTTTATGGTTTTCTCAGTGAGAATGAAAAAACAGGAATTTTCTCACTTGAAAAAACATGAATTTTGTCACATTTATGGTTGTTTTAATGGATGGATATGTGTGTTGTTCGATTTATTTGATGCTTTTATTGGATGTCAACATCAAATTATGGATGTTTTATGGCTTTTGTCAGTGAGAATTTGAAAAACATGAACATTGTCACATTTATGGATGTCAACAGCATTTCATGTCTGTTTTATGGTTTTCTCAGTGAGAATGAAAAAAAAGGAATTTTGTCACATTTATTGATGTCAGAAGCAATTCATGTCTGTTTCATGGATTAAACTGAATTCTCATGACTTTTGGAATAAAATTTCGTTAAAAAGTTTTCTTAGGTGGGGGAGGGGGTCAGGCCAAAGAAGGAGGGTCAAGGGTCAGCTCACATGATTCATCACTGAAATGTTTCGGGGGAGGTGTATCAGGTCATGGAGGACAATGGGAGTAGAGAGGGGTCAGGAGGTCGTGACCCCACCACGTGGTTTATGGTTTTCTCACTGAGAATGAAAAAACTGGAATATTCTCACTTAAAAAAACATGAATTTTCTTACATTTATGTTTGTTTTCATGGATGGTCATGTTTGTTGTTCGATTTATTTGTTGTTTTTCTCGGATGTCAACATCAAATTATGGATGTTATATGGTTTTTGTGAGTGAGAATTTGAAAAACAGGGACTTTGTCACATTTATGGATGTCAACAGCAATTCATGTCTGTTTTATGGTTTTCTCAATGAGAATGAAAAAACAGGAACTTTGTCACATTT